>NW_027362025.1:1442500-1457500 GCF_039654945.1 Dendrobates tinctorius
CTCAGTTGGCTACAGGTTCTACGCTAGGGACGGGCTGCACCTCAATGGGGAGGGTGCAGCTGTGCTGGGGAAAAAAATGGCTAGAAGGGTGGAGGAGTGTTTAAACTTGGAACTAGGGGAGGGTATTCATTTTATAAGAGGGGAAGACTGTGTAGATAGAGACCTGGGCACAAATAATGAAATTGGAGGTGGTAGTGGCATGGGGGGTGAGGTTAGAACAGTTAATAATTTAAGAAATAGAGGTACAGACATACATAAAGTGCATGTATACAAATGCCAGAAGCCTCGCCAACAAAATGGAGGACTTAGAATTAATTTTGTTGGAAGATAAGGTATATTGCACCCCCTCATAGGGTATAAGGCTGCCCCCTCATAGGGTATAATGCTTCTCCCCCCTCATAGGGTATAATGCACCCCCTCATAGGGTATAATGCTGCCCCCTCATAGGGTATAACACTAGATAGATAGATAGATATGTGATAATTAGATGTATAGATAGATAATAGATAGATAGATCTATGGATAGACAGATAGAAATAAAGATATAAAGATAATAGATAGTGAAAGATATAGGTAGCTATAGAGATAGATAGATAGACCTAGATAGATATAGATAGATAAATAGATAGATAGGGGATAAATAGATATATGGATAGATAGATAGATATAAAGATAATAGATAGTGATAGCTATAGATAGGTATATAGATAGATAGATAGATAGGGGATAAATAGATAGATCTATGGATACATGATATATAGATGGATAGATATAAAGATAATAGATAGAGATAGATATAGATAGGTATAGAGATAGATGGATATAGACTATTTATATCTATCTATATCTACCTCTATATCTATCTATCTATCTATCTATCTATCTATATCTATCTCTATATCTAAGATAGAGACAGATAGATATAGAGATAGAGATATAGATATACAGATAGAAATAGATAGATATAGAGATATATAGATATAGAGACAGATAGATATAGAGATAGATATAGATAGATATAGAGATATATAAAAAACAAACCACAATACTCACCTCTCCTCCTGCTCCCACGCTGATGACGGCTTCAGTGTCAGCAGCTGACCCGTCTGCCAGACACACAGCGGGTGCGCGATGAAGTGACGTCATCGCGCATCGGCTGTGAGTCAGGAGCAGAGGGGACTGATGGGAGAGAGATGCTCTCTATTCCACTGAAATTGAGCGCAGCGCCGGCTGCCTAGGTTGGGGAGCGGGGCCCCGGGGTGAGTGGAGGCCGAGAGTGAATGAATATTCATTTCTCTTTAGTAGTGGGGACAGTGGCTCCTGCCTCCTGACACCCGCTGCTGCTCCGCTGGCAGGGCCCCCATAGCAGCTGTGTGGCACTGGCTGGGGGCCCCTGGAGCAGTGGGGGCCCTAGGCAACTGCTGTCCCTGTATACCAGTAGAGGTGCCAGGGCCCACCAGATGCCAGGGCCCACCGGAGAATCAGTCCGACGCTACCTGTCTGTATATATAATGTCAGTGTACAAGTAATAGAATGATCACTGGAGACATACACAGGAGTTCTGTATATAGTGTATAGTGTACAGGTAATACAGTGACTCACCAGTAACATTATACACAGGAGCTCTGCATATAGTCAGCATACAGGTAATACAAGGATCACCAGTGACATTATACACAGGAGCTCTGTATATACTATATAATGTAAGTGTCCAGGTAAATCACTGACTTACCAGTGACCTCTGTATTTGTAGCGATTCATCTTCGCTTTTCTTCCTCTTCCAGCCAGGACACGTTTGCTGCAGAAAATAACACACTATACTTGATCACTTCTAGACCACATTCCCCACTTTCCCCCCCGACTTCTACACTTTATGTGTAAAGGTCAGCCAGGGCAGTAGTCGTGGCTGAGTATTTCGGGTTCGGGCATTGTATACCCTGACCTCCCTCTACAGGAAAACGGTATCTCTTCTCTTGCATGGTACGGTGAATACTCACCGTGCCGTCAGCGTCCCCTTTGCTACGCCGACTTGATGCTGATCCTTGATCCCAATGAATAGAGACACAGTCCAGGGCAACTCTTAACTGAGCAAATTTATTTTCTTCAGGACACAGCACATCCACATAGTTTCCAGCATTTTCATCACAGTAAAGACAGCACATTACTTCATCTTTCCCTTCACTGTTCCTTGCAGTGTTTCCGTTTGACGAAGCGTCTCAGATGGCTCCTCAGTGTCCTCCCTGTATAGCGTCACCATGGTGAAGCGCTCTCCAGCATGTTTCGCCCCGGACATCAGAGATTCAGCCCACGTAGCTTTCCACCACATTCTGGAGTGACCTGCCCGTACCCTTTTACGGTAACCTTCAATCTTCCTCTGTTTACTTACACTCTTTTCCACTTTATTGCTGATTCTGCAGTACCGTGTTCTTCTCTAGATGGCTGGGCATCAGCTTTAACATCACGGGGTAGTTAGGCAGCTCAGGCATATAGCCCACCCGAGCACAAAGGGGTCAGGCCTCTGACTGCCTGAAACTGGAAGACCATCCTGGCTTATTCTCCAGCTATCCCCTCCTACAGTTAACTCCTATATGTCCTACAGCTACATCTACTGTGCAATGAGCTCAGTGCCCCATCTAGTGACCATAGCCCAGACTGCACTGTCCCTACCAAGTACAAGGTGCAGAAACATAGCTTATGCTATATAAATAATACAGCAACATGAAATATACGATAATGCGCAACAATGGTATAACATATATATAAATATATATACAAGTACAACAGCAACATGGGGGTTTAAAGGGGTAAGACTCTCAACCCCTTACACATGTCTACATATTGATATTAGTCATGTATTATACTACAGCACAGGCACCATTTTGATGAATGCAAACCTTTTTTTTGTAACCCCACAAACACCCGGAGCACCAGAATCTCAATAACTGAAATTTACAAATACAGATTACACAACAACCACAAGATGCATTTCATCACCCAGGTCACCTCATTTTAATCAGTATAACAGCGTAGACCTGACACTGTCTGTACTTTACTGTTCACAATCCTGCTGACAGGATCCCTTTAAATCTAAATTTTAATAAGTTTGTTCTTTTCTGCGCTAAACGTCCCCCAAACCCTGAGGACGGCGAGTATACCTTGGTTGTGTTTTGCTGTATGTGTATACAAAAGTAAAAGAAGAGCACCTATCAGGGGCTCAGAAAAGCTGGGTGGCATGTGTGCTAGTGTGTGACCCAGCGCAGGTGTCTCACTGGCCTATCAAAACAGTGACCGATAGCAGCAAACAGTGTGATGTGGATGTGAGAACTGTCTGCGGGGTGCGCTTAGGTGAGTGGACAAAAGAATATGGGAGGTTCACCTTTATAGTAACATCCCAGGGCAGGTGTGTCGTGAGCAAGTGGTGTTCAAGAAATATTGGTGGCAGTGGTTGTGACTTATCCTGACACACAATGTACAGGGAAATGGGAAAATTGTGAAAAAAAACGCAATTCTGACCTTAATTATGTTTACGGCGTACATTATGTGGTAAAAATGACCATGTAATATGATTCTCCTCATCAGTATGATTACAGAGATACTAAACGTGCCCAGATTTTTAAATTATTTTAGTGGTAGAAAAAAAATCAAGACTTTGAAATAAAAAATATGTTGGAGTTTGTGTTGCCATTTTCCGAGACCCGTAGTTTTACTTTTTCGTTCAATAGAGCTATGAGAGGGATTATTTTTTCATAAGGCGAGACGTTATTATGGATATTACTTTGGGATACATATGACATTTTAGTTGCTTGTTACGTATTTTAAGTGGTATTGCAGCGACCAAAAAATACCGCAATGTTGGCGTTTTTAAATTTTTTGTGTTTACCAATTGGGTTAATTATTTTTATATTTTGATAGCTCGGACTTTGCTGGATGTGGCGATATCACTTGACATTTTTTTTTATGTTCATTTTCAATGGAGGAAAATTGAACTTTTATGAGTTTTTTTTCAGATTTGTTTAAATCTTTTTTTGTTGTTTTACTTTTCTTTTCACTTCATTTATCGCTCCCTAAGGCCCCTTTCACACTTCAGTTTTTTGCAATCAGTCACAATCCGTCAGGTTTTGACAAAAACGGATCCTCAATTTTTTTTGGAGGATCCGTTTTTTCCCCATTGACTTGCATTAATGGCGGATTGTGACGGATGGCTGTCCGTTTCATCCGTTTTTTTTTTGAGGATCCGCCAAAAGTTGCTGTCCGTCACCATCCTCAAAGATTTCAAAACGGAGCTTGCAACAAAACTCTCTCTCTCTCTCCTTCCCGACCAGCATTTCCTTTAAATTTCCTCATTTTCAGGATCCTGTGCCATCCGTTCACATCAGTTCAGAACAGATCCGCTTGTCTGCCTTTTTGGCGGATTTGAACTGATGCAAAAAACTGAAGTGTGAAAGAGGCCTAAGCTGTACTACATACAGGGGCTAATGGTGCAGCAGAAGTGTGAACTTTTTGATGCTTTTGTTTAATATTTTCCACTATATTATATGGAGAGCATAAAAAACGCATGCAAAATTCCAATGAAGTCTCCAATTGTGGAACTGAAGCATTCCTCTACTAAAAAAAATGCATTCGAAAAAACTGCCACAAAAAAATACAATAAAAAGTTTTGATTGCTTTAGTGCGAATACCTATGGAAACAATGCAGCACTTCTGCACGTGTGAACATGGCCCAGGAGAGACTCTGGACAATTTGTACGTTCTACACCAGGTTCACACTTGGGGTTATTTATTTTTTTATCACTACTTAGAATTACAGACAAATTAAAAAAAGTGATCTGAGCCAATTATATGGAAAAAATACAATATTATTTAACATTTATTCTGAAGCTATATGAAATAATTCCGACTACAGCAATGGTCTGTGCCCATCACGGGTGATCCGTGTTACCGGGAAGAGAGGAGGAGACATTCCTACAAGGAGCTGACAATAGATACATCACATTATCTCACATATGAGGATACAGAATTATACAGGTTTGAAAATATCAAATAGAAAGATTTGCCTGTAAACAGGTAAAAAAGCAAAAACAGTAAATAAAGCAATGACTTGCGCTATTGTACCGGTAAGTTTTTATACATCTCATCCCAATCCAGCTAACCCCTATCCGTACAGTGGCAGCTGGTATTGGATGGTCTGCCATGGGTAACATAACTAGTTCTCCTATATTAGACCCATTGCCATGTTCGTCTTTATGACATCACAGAAGCGTTGTCCACGAGTCATGGAATGTTCCGCAAGAACGGTCAGTGCGAGGCAAGCAGAGATAGAGAGGAGAGCTGAACACTAACCCAGAGCGACTTGTAAATCACTTTTTACTTGTTTTGTTTATTTTTTTTACTTTTATTTCTTTTTTTTGGGAGTGTTTTCTACCATCCGCACACACTTTTGTGTGTGTGGAGGGGAAGGCAGCCTAATGGCTGCACCCGTAGCTGGAGGAAAGTTCCAACCACGGAGACGTCTCCCACATGCCAGGACATCCCTATACAGTCAGAGGCCTGAACACCACCAAAGGCCAACTGGCTTCACGGGGTATGTGATGGCAGTGCTTTATTATATCGTGTCAATTATTAAATGCCTGTTCAAAACACCAGAAAAGGCAAAGGACCGATATTCCAGACTGAAAAGTCCACCACCATATCCTACAATGCCCGAAATAGGCCGATTCGTACAACCTGCAGCAAACATCAGCGCAGAGCCAGAGGGTATGAAGGAACGCCTGATACTCACCAGAACAGTAGATGAGGAAGAGACAACAGCCACATTGCCCAGGAGCCCATCCCCATGCACCTGGATGGAGCTAACTCCCTCTCAAGCACGTATACTCCTCAGTATGCCTTACGACCATCAACCGCGTATTAAGGTGACTGCTAAACAAGGCTACAATCCTACACCACACCTGCCAGTCAGCTATACCACTGGAAAGATCATGCAAGTAATGCTGATGAGCCCACAGGATGTACAACGTGCCTACAAGAGAGATTTGGGTTTCCTTCCAAGTCCTAGGAAGATCATTCTCCCGAGAAGAGAATTCCGCGGCACTTTGATTTAGCCGGCGGAAAATGTAGTGGCGAGTTGCTTGCAGCAAGCACATACCATCTTCTGCACAGCTGCTTCTTAGACAGATTTTCCGGTTTTGACTATGGCTTGATCAATGGATCATGTTTCTATACTGCCGCCTGCCCTGACCTCTGCTTGTTTAAAGTTATGCATCTACACTGCCGCCTGCCCTGACCTTTGCTTGCTCAATGGATTATGTTTTTGAACTGCCGCCTGCCTGACCTCTGCTTGCTCAATGGATTGTTTCTGCACTGCCGCCTGCCTTGACCTCTGCTTGCTCAATGGATTATGTTTTTGAACTGCCGCCTACCCTGACCTCTGCTTGCTCAATGGATTATGTTTCTGCACTGCCGCCTGCCTTGACCTCTGCTTGCTCAGTGGATTATGTTTTTGAACTGCCGCCTGCCCTGACCTCTGCTTGCTCAATGGATTATGTTTTTGAACTGACGCCTGCCCTGACCTCTGCTTGCTCAATGGATTATGTTTCTGCACTGCTGCCTGCCCTGACCTCAGCTTGCTCAATGGATTATGCTTCTGCACTGCCGCCTGCCCTGACCTCTGCTTGTTTCCGGTTATTAATCTGTGATACTAATAAAAATGTATATTATTCTGCACTATATGGACTGTGGGTCGTTTTTTTTCTTTGGTTTTATGGTTGTTTCCGGTTATGTTTTTGCACTGCTGCCTGCCCTGACCTCTGCTTGTTTCCGGTTATGTTTCTGCACTGCTGCCTGCCCTGACCTTTGCTTGTTTCTGACTACTCATTTGCCTGCTGATTTTGTACTTCTTCCTCAATGCCTGCACTTTTAAGACCCCAGTAGAGCTAATTTATATAAATCCTGCATCCTAACAATGAAGCCGGGTTATAGGGCTTCTGATCACAATGGTAGGATGATGCCTCAATGTGAAGAAGGGTAGCACCAGTTCTTCACCTAACAGTATGGAATGCTTATCTAAAAAAATGAAAAAGGAACAGTACAGTATAGACAAAGGTCCCATAAACTCAACAAGAACAAACCATTAAGAACTTTAAGCATAAACATGTGAGACAACAAACCAAGTGGCTCAGAATACCACATCCGACCCAACCAGCAGTTTTGTTGAAGGTATTTTCCTCTGATCTTTCGTTAAGAGGGTACAACATCTCAAATACATTAGACTGGTGTGGGTCTCCAACCATTTAGGAACCCTCAAATCAATAGTACAGGGGTCTTGAATCAGCCACAAAATTGCTTCAGGAAGAATTGGGTGGAGCACTGGTTTCATATGTACCCTGCCGCTCATGTCAAGGTCTATGAAAATAACCAAACACAAGGCTGAGTACTCAGATCTTATAGGAACCTCCCCAATAGTGAATGGCCATCTGTACATTCATAGTTCCCCAGGTCTGTAGACAGATGCGGGTTTCACGTCCGGGACCTCTGCCTATCAGACATTTATAGAATATTTTATGGATAACACATAAATGTATGGGAAAACTCCTCTTGTAAATAGTGCGCCTCAAGTTTCTTCTGCTGTTTGCAGTGGAATGTAGTCATCATAGCTAATATGAGGGAAGGATTCCTGAGAGGGGGTATACATCTACTATATCCATATTCTGTGGATATCTACCCTAATAAAGCTTATGGACGGTGAGTGCAGTGATGAGACCGACCCTTTATCAACATGTTCTGTCCCACAAACTAATGTAGTACACTGCACTGACCGCCGATAGACTTTATTCTCCAAAGACAATTTAAGTTTGTTATATGTATTAAAATACTTTTTTTCCCAGAATTATCTAAGAATTATCGACAAGGAAAATGGACTCAAGATAAAGCTTAGAAACATATATTTCTTTACAGTTCCTGATATAGGTATTGCGGTCTTTAAAAACAGTAGTCCCCAACTTCTGCCTCCTCAGCAAGTTATCCCCTAGCCATTGGTAGATCATAACTTGCTGATTACGGGTGTTTCACTGCCAGGACCCCCACCAATCCTAAGAACAGGGTGTCTGGAACAAGCGGCTGTTAAGAATGCGCAACAACACTTCTTTCATTATGGGACAATGATGGGGCTGATATGCTGATGATGGACTATGATGGGGCTGATGTGCTGATGATGGACTATGATGGGGCTGATGTGCTGATGATGGACTATGATGGGGTTGATGTGCTGATGATGGACTATGATGGGGCTGATGTGCTGATGATGAACTATGATTGGGATGATGAAGTCTGCAATAACAGAGCATAGCAGTACAACCCCTTAGCCTGGAGTGCCCTAACAAATAGCTGGGGAGGGTCCGAGCTCACAGTCAGACCTTAGAAGAAGAGTTAATAGTTTTGTTTCTTCTGTCTTAAAGGACAAAAAAGGCTTACAGTATATACTCGCGTATAAGTCGAGATTTTCAGCCCATTTTTTGGGGCTGAAAGTCCCCCTCTCGGCTTATACGCGAGTCATATACCGGGGGTCGGCCAGGGAGGGGGAGCGGGGGGGGTGTCGGAGATCATACTCACCTCTCCTGGCATGTTTCTGCAGCCCCCCGTGCTTATTCCATCTTCTCGGCGCTGTTCTTCCTGCTTTCAGCGGTCACGTGGTACGCTCATTACCCTCATTAATATGCACATATGTAATGAGCGGCACCATGTGACCGCAGAAAGCAGAAAGAACAGCACTGAGAAGATGGAACAAGCACGGGGGGCTGCAGAGACATGCCAGGAGAGGTGAGTATAACGGGGGGAGCCATATTCACCTGTGCCCCATTCCACCGCTGCGCATCGCTCTGCTGTCTTGCTTCCTCTGGCAGTGACGTTAAGGTCAGAGGGTGCCATGACGTAGTTAGCAGGCGCCCTCTGCCTGAACAGTCACTGCAGAGCCAGCAACGCTGAGGAGCAGCAGCTGCAGCAGTGACAAGGTGAGTATATAGTTTTTTTTTTCATTTTTTTAATTGAGGCTGCGGCAGCAGCATTGTAAGGGGCCACTAATCACTGTGCAGCAATACAAGGGGCCACTCATCACTGTGCAGCATTATAAGGGGCCACTCATCACTGTGCAGCATTATAAGGGGCCACTCATCACTGTGCAGCATTATAAGGGGCCACTCATCACTGTGCAGCATTATAAGGGGCCACTCATCACCTTGCAGCATTATAAGGGGCCACTCATCACCGTGCAGCATAATAAGGGGCCACTAATCACCGTGCAGCATAATAAGGAGCCACTAATCACTGCAGCATTTCAAGGGGCCACTAATCACTGTGCAGCATTATAAGGGGCCACTCATCACTGTGCAGCATTACAAGGGGCCACTCATCACTGTGCAGCATTACAAGGGGCCACTAATAACTGTGCAGCATTACAAGGGGCCACTAATCACTGTGCAGCATTACAAGGGGCCACTAATCACTGTGCAGCATTACAAGGGGCCACTAATCACTGTGCAGCATTATATGGGGCCAGTAATCACTGTGCAGCATTATATAGGGCCAGTAATCACTGTGCAGCATTATATGGGGCCACTCATCACTGTGCTGCATTATAAGAGGCCACTCATCACTGTGCAGCATTATAAGGGGGCCTCTCATCACTGTGCAGCATTATACGGGGCCACTAATCACCGTGCAGCATAAGGGGCCACTAATCACTGCATTTCAAGGGGCCACTAATCAATGTGCAGCATTATAAGGGGCCACTAATCACTGTGCAGCATTATAAGGGGCCACTAATCACTGTGCAGCATTATAAGGGGCCACTAATCATTGTGCAGCATTATAAGGGTCCACTCTCCATGCAGCATTATAAGGGGCCACCAATCACTGTGCAGCATTATATGGGGCATATGTTATTATGGACCATGTTATAGGGCTACCATTATTCACTGTGCAGCATTATTAGGCATATTTTTGTATGGAGCATCTTATGGAACCCATCATGAACTTTATGGAGCATTATATGGGGCCATCATGAACTTTATGGAGCATCTTATGGGGCCCATTTTATTTTTGAAATTTACCAGTAGCTTCGGCATTTTCCACCCTAGGTTTATAGGCGAGTCAATAAGTTTTCCCAGTTTTTTGTGACAAAATTAGGGTGGTCGGCTTATACATGGGTCGGCTTATACACGAGTATATACGGACTTCTAAAGAAAATTGCCGCCAAGTTATTTTGAGCGACCCCGCCTGCTGTACCATCCTTGTGATTTACGAGAACGTTTCTCACTTCCTGCTGGGACAGCGGAAACCCAAGGAGTAAAGAGAGAAGGTCCTTATGGCTGCATGGAGTAATGCTGGAAATCTCTAAGTCTGCGGGGACAACAGAGACTTTAGAAGAAGGCAAACCAAGGTTTAGTGCTAGCACTAGTGTGAGAGAAGGTTTATACTACAGGACAGAAGTGCTGTAACAGGAAAGAACCTAACAAATAAAAAAGATTGTAGACAAACCAGATTTTGCTATCTATTCATGTCATTGCCTTCCATATTACAGAGAAATTTCCCTAAATCCGGTATCTGATAATCCACAATGATGTATTTTCAGGGTCGAACTGGGGTGTCTGGGGCCCACCAGGGGAATGGACTCTAGGGCCCCATCCTACAGCTATATGCTAATATCTGTCAGTCGTTATCCCCATTATAGTGGAGCATCGGCTGTAAAACACAGGCGGCTCCTGTACATCTACTGTGCATCCCCATAACTGGGATGTATAATTACGGTAGTTTACATTAATGTGGTTCTTTGGTTAAAACAATTTATCACCGATCCATGGGCTCTATAGGATAGCTGATCGCATACGTCCGACCATTAGAAACTGCACCGACCGGAAGAATGAGAAAGTTTTATCGTTGATAGGACACTTATCCCCATTTTAAAATGGAGCAGCAGGTTAGATATCTGACCGAAGCTTCATTCATTCTCTTTGGAGCTTCTATAAAAATACAAGTGCAGCCACTGAGGGAATGAATGGATCAGTGGTCAAGTCGGACATGCCACTCCAGTCTAATGGGGATAAAAAGTTCCACATTTTGCTGAATGGGTCCAAGTAGTTAGACCCCCCCAATCAATACGTTATCACTTGTCCTGTGAATAGGAGATTACGTTTTTCCACAGGAAACCCCTGTAAGTGCATCTCTGCCGCTGTTTACAAAGTATTTAATCTCTAATGGAAATAAAGAATATTCTCCTAATTAATATCAGAGAAGACTAATGACCGTCAAACACAACACAATCCACTGTACCAAGACCAATAATACCACATACAGGGGAGAAATACCACCACACCATGACCAGACCACATAGTACCCGCATCATATCACATAAAAGGCACAAATACAACCACACCATGACCAGACCACATATTACCACCACATAGTGACCGAATAATATGACATATTACCAGCATATAGGGACCAAATAATAATTCATACACGGAGAAATACTTCCACACTGTGAACAGTCCACAAATTACCACCACTTATTGATGGAATACTACAGTACTGATTATGAATACAAACCACAATAATAACAACACTGTTATTACCACCAGTGACATTATACACAGTACCTCTGTATATAGTGTCAGTGTACAGGTAATATAGTGATTACCAGTGACATTATACACAGGAGCTCAGTGATCACTGGCAACATTATTGTCAAGGTTTGCTCAGCTTGTGGGATTAGGTAGTTCAGAGGTTAATGTGGATGGCCTCACTCTGAGATTCTGGGAGGCTTTTTAAAGCCTCATTGTGGGCTCATTCCTCATCGTTTATACTCAGACCCTTGGCCGAGTGTGTGTGACCCTGGTGTGCTTTGTGACTGTAATACTTTATGCTTGTTTGGTTTTGATCTGGTTCTGTCCCTGTTACGAGTTCTGCCTGTCCCTCTTGTACTGCGTTGCTATCTCTGTGTATGACTCATTGCCTATGACCTGACTATTCTCTGATTGCCCCTCTTGTACTGTGCAGCTATCTCCATGTATGACTCATTGCTTACGTTCTGACTACTCTCTGCTCGCCCCTCTGGTATCGCGCCGCCCTCTCCATGTATGACCGCCCGTTTGTCTGACCTGAGTTCCCCTCGCCTCTACTCCAGGATTCCTGTAGTAGAGTCCTACAATCATCTTCAGAAGTGGGACACTAAGCCCCGCCCCCTGTGGTCACATGATCGTAGGTCCTTGTACTTCTTACTACCTTCAGCATCGCAGGTCCCGTCTGCCTCAACTTTCCCTGCAGTATCGGACCCCGGGCCCTCCCGCAGTAGGGGTGAGTCACGCTGCTCAGCCATGGCAGTTCGCCGACGCTGACAGGATCCTGATATTTATACACAGAAGATCTGCATACAGTGTCAGTGTAATACAGTGACCACCAGTGAAATTATACACAGGAGCTTTTGGAAGTGCATTGAGCAGCAGGGTGGTTTGCTGGTGAAGGGAAAAAAAATCTCTTTAAATCTTCTGCCTGAGCGAGTGTAAGCGAGCTGAGTGTGACCTGAGCGTCAGTGCGAACGGTGGTAAGTGTGTGACTTGTGATTCAGTGACTTTGGATTCAGGGAGTTTGCAAAGGAGGTATTACTGAATTGCTGTTATATTTTATTAATACTTTTTATTTATTTTTACTTAGCTTTTCTGTCTGGTGCAATCCCCATTAGGAATGTGCTCCACTATTGCCAATGCCATCCAGTGTACGTCTTGACGCATGTACGCAATCCTTGACCAGCCAGTCGAGGGT
The DNA here is from genome assembly GCF_039654945.1 of Dendrobates tinctorius. Lineage (NCBI taxonomy): Eukaryota > Metazoa > Chordata > Amphibia > Anura > Dendrobatidae > Dendrobates > Dendrobates tinctorius. The sequence continues at coordinate 1,455,311 of NW_027362025.1, forward strand.
GCATACTGCTGTGCGAGATGTGAGCACATTGTGCATTTGGAAGCCCAGATACTGGATTTAAATGTGCAGCTGGCAACACTGAGATCAATAGACAATATGGAAAGGAGACTTCTACTCACTGAGCAGACGCTCAATGAGATAGATGAGGGGGGATGCTAGGTTGGAGCTGCAGGACAGTGAAGCAGTAAGATGGGTGACAGTTAGAAGGTGGGGTAGACAGAAGAGTGCCAGGGAGGCTAGTCCTGATCTGGCACAACCCAATAAGTTTGCCAAGTTGGCAGATGAGGGGAGTGTCAGTGCAGGGGTAGCACTGCTGCAGCAAGGCATGTCCTCTGAAAGCCAGAGGAGTATATGCTCCAGTAAGGGGAGAAATAGGAGAGCAGGGCAGGCCAGACAGGTGCTGGTAGTGGGGGACTCAATTATTAGGGGAACAGATAGGGCAATCTGTCACAAAGAAAGGGATCGTCGAACGGTGTGCTGCCTATCTGGCGCGCAAGTCTGACACATCGCTGACCGGGTTGACAGATTAGGCTGGTTTCACATTAGCGCTTTTGTGCGCAGCGCATCGGGCGCACCAGTGCGCATGCGCACTGCGCACCTATATTTTACATGATGTGCGCATGGTCTTGCGCATATTTGCGCTTTCGTGCGCATGCGTTTTTTTGTCTTTTGCGCCAGGCGCGTCAGACGCAACATGTTGCATTTTTGGTTCCGCCCTGTCTCGTTAAAACAACGCATGCGCACGGAATGCGCACGGAATGCGCAAAAACACCACATTGGAGCCTATGGGAGCGCAATACTTGCGCATGGTCTTGCGTTTTTATGCGCATGCGTTTTTTACATAAACATGACTGAAATTTGGTCTAGACAGTAAAAAAAAAAAATTGAACCAAGGTGATAAAATGGTGTGGGCACTGGGATTCCACAATACTTTAAGGATTGCTCACTAGTGGACACACAGCACAAGCTGCACCAATGTAAGTATGAAAAACCTAATGTCTGGCTGAAATTTCAATACATTTCTATGTACTTATGTCTCTTTTTTTTTTTATTGCAGCATGTCTTCATCTGGTGAAGAATATGTCCCCGGGACAGGGCAAGAGGCAGAAGAAGTGAGTACTATGCTTCCGTATGGATTTGAAAAAATAAACACATGTGATTAATTTTTTTGGTTTAATTTTCAGAGCTCATCCTCCATCACGCCACCACCACCGGAGGAACGGCAGGAGCAGCAAGGCCAAGTGCGGGCGGGTAGACGTGATGTAAGTACAGACGGACTGTTTTTGTTTTTTTTTTACTTATTTTCTAGTCTGGTTTTTTTTTTTTTTTTTTTTTTTGGTATTTTTTAGTTGTTTTTTTTTAAATTTTCATGGTTGTTTTTTTCGATGTTTGTTGTTTTTTTCCATTTATTTCCATTTAAAACAAATAATTTTTTCATGGATTGTTTATCAATATCTAGGGCTCAAAGTGTGTGTGTGTGTTTGTGTGTATGTTTGTTTGTTTGGGTATATGGGCACGGGACTATGGGATGGAGGATATATATGATGGGTATATGGGCATGGGATAGAGGATATGTATGATGGTATATGGGCACGGGACTATGGGATGGCGAACATGTATCATGTGTATATGGGCACAGGCATATGAGATGGCGAATATGTATGATGGGTATATGGGCAAAGGACTATGGGATGGAGGATATGTATGATGGAATATGGGCACGGGACTATGGGATGGAGGATATATATGATGGGTATATGGGCATGGGATGGAGGATATGTATGATGGTATATGGGCACGGGACTATGGGATGGCGAACATGTATCATGTGTATATGGGCACAGGCATATGAGATGGCGAATATGTATGATGGGTATATGGGCACAGGACTATGGGATGGAGGATATGTATGATGGAATATGGGCACGGGACTATGGGATGGAGGATAATTTTAAATTTATATAACTAACCACAGTTAGTTACTATGCCCGGGCAGCGCTGGGCTCTTCAGCTAGTTATCAATATTTTTTTTTTTAAATTCTTTCAAAGATTAATGTTTGTCTTTCTTTTCTAGGCTCCACAGCGGGAGGAGGACCTCGCCCTGGACAACGACGAGCTCATCCGTCTAGTCCAGGAGCGAGTCCCGTTGTGGGACACCCGTCACCAACTGCACTCGGACAACGTGGTGAT